>NW_028073877.1:0-17770 GCF_014824575.4 Sturnira hondurensis | reverse complement strand
CTTAACCTGTCCTGTTCATTTCAACATCCTCAGTACCTAAGGCACAGTGAAGCATCAGCATTTCCCTTATGACATTAGTGTTAGTGATCCCCCCAAAAAGGGAAGTTACATAAATGTTCTGGTTACTAAAACTTTTATCGACCCATTTTATATATTTAAAATCTTAGGTAAATGATTTATCTTTGATTCACCTGGAATATATGTAAAATTTAGATAAGCAATCTACACTAATTTTTCTTTTCAAAACAGCCTTTCAGTATTTACTGGGTAGTCTAACTTTTCCTGACTAAATATTACACTCTTCCACTCACTATTATAAAGTTTCAAATTTATTCTATACTTAGGTCTTTTCATTTTTACTGCCACAATATTTTCTAAATAGTTATTAGTGGTTTGTAAGTAAATATTGGTGTCTTTACATATCCTGTTTTTAGTAGACTTTCAGTTGTTTCTGTGGATCTTCCAAGTAGTAGAAATGTGTCTCCTGTTTCCAACATTTGAACCTCTTATTTTATTTTCATAGGTAATTCCATTGGCTAGTGCTTTAAAAAGAAAAAACACACATGTCAAATCATGACAGCTGTAGTGTATTTTCTCATCTGGTTTCTAATCCTACCTGGAATGCTTCCAGTGTTTCACTATGTGATGGTGCCTACTGCTTTCAGAAGTATTTATTGTGTTTATGAAGGCATTTAATCCTGTTTTACTGGATTCAATTATAACTCAATGGATATTTTTTATTTTATTTTTAAGTATATTTTATCGATTATGCCATTATAGTTGCCCTATTTTTTCTCCCCTTTCTTCCCCTCCATTGTGCACTGCCACTCCCACCTGTTCACCTCCATGGGTTGTACATACAAGTTTTTTTTATTCTCCATTTCCTATAATATTCTTAACCTTCCTCTTACTATTTTGTATACAACCATTTATGCTTTATATTCCCTGTATCTTTTCCCCATTCTCACCCTGCCCCCTCCATATTGGTACCCTCAATCTGATCTTTATTCCTTTGATTCTCTTCCTGTTCTAGTCATTTGCTTAGTTTTTTTTTTTTTGTGGGGTTTTAGGTTTCCTTGTTGATAGTTGTTAATGTATTGTTTTACAGTTCATATTTTTGATCATTGCCTTTTCTTATCTAAGTCCCTTATGGACTTAATCCCCCCCCCAAAAAAAAAACTAAGCAAATGACTAGAACAGGAAGAGAATCAAAGGAATAAAGATCAGATTGAAGGTAAGTCCCTTATGGACTTAGATAAGTCCCTTAAACATTTCACTATTGTGTGAAATGTTAATTCAATGATATTTAATTTCTTTAACTTGACCTTATCTGGGAGGCACTTTATCTGCCCTTCCATTCTTTTTTTTATTTATTTGTTTTTTAATTTAATTCTTATCCAAGTACAGTTTTCTGTTTTATAAATGATAACTTTCCTGGGTAGAGTAATCTTGGATGTAGGTCCTTGCCTTTCATGACTTGGAATTTTTCATTCCAGCCCCTTTGTGCCTGTAAGGTTTCTCTTGAGAAATCAGCTGAGTCTTATAGGACCTTTTTTGTAGGTAACTGTCTCCTTTTCTCTTCTTTTCTCTTATTCTTTTTAGATTATCTCCTTATCTTTAACCTTAGGTAATACAATAAGGATGTGCCTTGGTGTGTTCCTGGGGTCCAACTCCTTTGACACTCTATGAGCTTCCTAGACTTCCTGGAAGTCTATTTCCTTCACCAGATTAGGGAAGTTCTCATTCATTATTTTTTCAAATAATTTTTTGATATTTCCCTTTTTCTTTTCTCCTTCCAGTACTACTATTCAGATGTTGGAACATTTCAAGTTGTCCCAGAGGTTCCTAAGCCTCTTCCCATTTTTTTGAATGCTTGTTTCTTCATGCTGATCTGGTTGAATGTTTATTTCTTCTGGGTGTGATCAGTAATTTGTGATCTGGTTTCCTTCTTTTTACTCTTGGTTCCCAGTCTACTTTTCTTTATTTCACTTTTCATCACTGCTGTTGACATGATTATTCCATGCTTCCCTGCTTCCCCATACCTAAGAAACCACTGCTTCTGAAAACACTTCATGCAGTCCTCTTAATCTCCCTCTCTCTCTCTCTCTCACACACACACACACACACACACACGCGCGCGCGCACACACACACACACACACACACACACACACAATGAGTGGGGAGTGCAATGGAAAGTCCTACAGAAATTCCTTTGGAATTTTCCACTGGACCTTAATTTCACATGAATTCTTCATCCTGTGCCATGATATAACACAGGACTCTTTTACTATAAAATTGTATTCATTAACATCTTTTAAACAGTAGTGCTTCAGCCCTGGCTGGTGTAGCTCAGTGGATTGAGCGTGGGCCTGAGAACCAAAGGATAACAGTTAGATTCCCAGTCACGGCACACGCCTGGGTTGCAGGCCAGTTCCCAGCAGGGGACCCATGAGAGGCAACCATACATTGATACTTCTCTCCTTCTCTCCTTCCCTTCCCCTCTAAAGATAAATAAATAAAAATATTTTAAAAAGATTTTTTAAAAAGTACTGCTTCAGAAGAAAAAAGCATGTTAACCCCACATTTTCATAAACTACTAAAATTCCAATCAATTCTTTCTCTCTGAAATTGAGAATCTAAACTAAATGAAATATCTACTCATCTACTGATGGTCACACGGGCTGTTTCCAAATCTCAGCTATTGTGAATAGCACTGCTATGAACATAAGGGTGCATATATTCTTTTGGTGTTTGAGGATTCTCTTAGGATTTATTCCCAGCAGTGGAATTGATGGGTCATAAGGCAGATCCATTTTTAATTATTTGAGGAAACTGCATACTGTTTTTCAAAGTGGCTGCACTCTCACCAACAGTGTACTAGGGTACCCTTTTCTCCACATCCTCTCCAGCACTAGTTGATTATTGATTTGTTGATGATGGCCATTTGGGCAGGTGAAAGCTGATACCTCATTATCTTTTCAATTTTTGTCTCTCTGATGGCTATTGGTGTTGAGCATTGTTTCATATGTCTGTGGGCCATCTGGTTATCCTCCTTGGAGAAGTGTCTATTTGTGTCCTTTACCCATTTTTTACTGTCTTATTTGTCTTCCTGGTGTTGAGTTGAATACAAAAATAAAACTGTGGTACATTTATACAATGGAATACTACACAGCAGTAGAAAGAAGTAATACTTACCTTTTGAAACAGTGAGGATGGACCTGGAGAGTACATGCTAACTGAAATAATCAGGTCACTGGAAGACAAATATCCCATGGTCTTACTTATAAGTGGAATTAGTGAACAAAATAAACTAATGAGCAAAATAGAATCAGAGGCACGGAAACAAGGAGTAGACTGACATCTCTAAGAGTAGGGATGTTGGGGTCTGGTTGAAAGAAAGTGATTAGTCAAAGAACATGTATATGCATGACCCATGGACATAGACAATGGAGTGGGGGCTAAGTGTGGGAGCTGTGGGTGGGCTGGGTGGAGGGGGCAAAGGGGAGAAAGTTGGAACAACTGATATAGCATAAACATTAAAAAAATTTTAATATACCAAATGTTATAGACTCAAAATAACCTAGATATTATTTGCTCAATGCTTAAAACTTTCCAATTATAACATAATTTAAGAAATAATAAATTCTTTTCTATTGTCCACAATATTTCCCAGAATAAATTTGCATCATAGTCTGATTTGTGGGAAATCCTCTTCAATTTTGCTTCCTGTAGTTTTGAAAATGCATAGTTTGGCTTCTGTTACTTTTTCACCATCCATTTTCACACAAGCCAGCAGAGAGTCAAATGTTTCAGCAGAATTAAGTAAGATGAGATGTGCAAGAGATAGAACCTAAAATAGGAGTCATAAAAATTATCTATAAGCTGTTTCTATCTCTACAATATAAGTCCACAATATTACACATTACAGATATAAATCAAATACAAAATAATTATGCTAACAAGTGACTGAGAATACTATAAATAAAACTATAAATTTCAATCCTGCCTCTGATAGATGCCTATCTCCATTTTGTTTAGCTCTTTCTCTATAGTTTGAATCTGTTCTTTTATTTGGACCATGGTTCTTCGTCTCTTCACTTTGTCAGTCTCCATGTATTTGTTTCTATGCATTAGGCAGATCTGCTTTTGACTCTGTGTCTTAGTAGTGTGGCCTAATGTAGTAGGTGTCATATAGGGACCAGTGGCACAGACTCCCCTTTCACCCAAGCTGGGTGCTGGAGGTATGCCCTTTGTGTGGGCTGAGTATACTCTCCTCTCGTGGTTGAGCATTGGTTGCTGTTGGCAGATCAATGGGAGGGATGTACTCAGGTCAGTCAGCTGCAAGGACTGGCTGTGACAACTTACCAGCAGCCTCCACCCTCTGTGGAAGATCAGTTGTACAGCAGCAGGGCAGTGGTATTCTGACGTGGTGTGCAGCTGTCCACTGGGTGCACTGGCCCTGGGGGTTTCTTGCTGTTGCAGGCCAAGGTGAGCCCCTGCTCTCTTTCTCTTGGCCTGAACTATAAATCAGCCTGAGACGGCTGCTACTTGCACTGGGCTTAGAGATTCCCAGGCAAAGCCAGGCTGTGAATCTCGGCTGGCTGCTGCTAGTGCCTCATCTGGAGCTCAGTGAGGCCAGCTGTTGCTTGTCTGAGAGGATTTAGGAAGTTGGAAAGTCTGAGCCAAGGCCACCACTCATATGGAAGAGCAGCTTGGGTTGGCCAGTAAGTTGGGTGGAGTGGAGCCTCTGGGGATCTCCAAGGTAAGTGAAACAGTGTTAGCCAGGTTGATGGAATCTCAGGTAGGTCACTGGCTTGCTGGCTCTGTTGGGGGGAAGGTTTAGAAAAAAGACAATGGTCTGTGCTCACCTTGATGCCAGACACTTCAGCTTCTCCTCCTACACCACTCATGCCTTTCAAGCTGCTACCCTGGTGCTGGAGCTCAGAGGAAGTGAGTCTGAGTAGCTTAGTCAGGGTGAGGATTCTTTAAGAGAAACTGTTTAGGGCTCTAGAAGTTTCTTGCACTGGCTCAATCCCTGCTGGTTTTTGTAGCCAGAAGTTGTGGGGACTTACGTTCTGACACCTAGAACCGTGGGCTGGGGGTTCTGGTGTGGGGCTAGGACTCTTCATTCTGAGATATCCCTCCTGAATTTTTATCTACCACACATGGGTGAGGAACCAGCCCATTTCACATCTGCACCCCTCCTACCAGTCTGGATGAAAGTGGTTTCTTTAATTCCGTGATTGTCAGACTTCCATTCAACTTGATTTCTGATGGTTTTGAGTGATGGTTGTTCAATATTGTAATTCTGATGTGTTTGTACAAAGAGGGGAGACATGTCTGCCTATGCCTACAACTTGAGTGGAAGTCTGTGAGTTTTATTTTAATGATCTCAAAGTCATTATTGTCCCAGTAAGTAAAACAATGTCTAATGAAATAAAGGATAAATGGTAACATTAAGTACTTTCAAACCGTTCATCAAATATTCCTGTGTGTCAGCACTGTTTTAAGAGCCAAACATACACAGGCCTCCTGATGGAAGGTATAAAAACACCTAGGTAAGAGATAGAAGAAACCCTTACTAAAAGGAGACACTTTAAAAATTTTCTTGCAAAAGTAAGCTCATGTTGTTTTAAAATAAACTTCTTGTAGATGCATTCTCAATTATCTAAAATAATCACTCACTCATTTAGGAATTTTTTTCTTTAAAAACAAAGAAACACCAGGTTAGAAAAAATAATACATATCAAAATACAAGAAAATTCAATTATTTAATGTTCTCCAGTATACTTAGGCCTATGTTCCTATAAAAAAATCTGTACTTAAATGTTAAGGTCAGGCTAAGAATCGAATATACTTGTGTCCATCGCGGGATCCTATAAATTCATTGTGCCCTTGAAACTGATATCTTTGAAGATGTTCTCCCTCATTCTGTCCATTTCCCATGATTAATCAATCTCATAGCCCCAACTATCCCAAATAAAAATCCTCAGCCTGAATCCTCTTCCAATATTTTCAACAGCCCCAAGTTTTTTACTAATGCACCACATTCCTGATGTACCACAGGAATGGAAGACATCACATATCTGAACTGAAACTCATTAATTTATTCCATGACAAAGAACATGAAGCTCTCAGTCTAGTGAAAGAAGGGCAAAGACAAACAAATACATTAAAAAGATAATCAAGGAACAATAAGGACTAGGAAGAAGGCCAAGAACAGAAGTGAAAGTCTTGCACCACAGTAGTTAGAAAAGACATTTCTGAAGAGGTGCAATTGAGCAAATAACCCAAAATAAATAAATAAATAAATAAATAAATAAATAAATAAATATGGATATTTAAAATTTGGGAAAAACAGCATCAACCTAAAGAAAAAGAGAGAATCAACTGAAAAACTATTTAAAAATATTAAGAGTTCACTCAGTGGACACCAACCAAACATTAAATAATAAATGCTGCTTTTCTGTGTCAGCCAAAGTCACCCAAACAATGGACAGGAAAAAATCTATTCACAAATGTGACATCTAAAATATAAAATAAATAGGAATAAAAAGTTTTAAATGCATAGCATCTGTATATAAATTCTAAAATTATATGAAGGAAGCATACAGATTTGAATAAATGAAGACAAGTATTTAATCACATGGATACACAGTATTGTACAAATGACATTTTTCACTAAGATTACAATTATCTCAAGGGAACACAACTTGGAATGGAATAAGATTCAATGGACCCATTATGTGGCTCATCTGGAAAGATAAATTAATATTTGGGAACAGCCACTCAATAAACTTCAGAAGAGAATTGTACCATAAATACAATTAGCCAAAAAAAAATGCGGAAAATATTCAATGGTAGTAAAATGTTTTATTTGAAAAGATGACCTATTCACCTATAAAATGGCAAAGACTGAAAAGTTTAGTAGCCACCACTGGGAAGAGTTAGGTGAATTGGACACTATTGGGTATTAGTGGAGGCTAAGAGTAGAAGCTTCTGGAAACCAAATTATAGTGGGGTGATTAACCAAGAGGGTTGTGGAGTCACACTTACTGGGTGTAAATGTCATTCACCACTTCCCAGCAGTGGGAAAGTTACTCAACATCTGCTTAACTCACTGTTCCTCATCTGTAAAATAGGGATAATAATATTCCCTGTCTTATAAAGTTAAGAAGTAAATGAACTAAAACACATAAAAATGCAAGCCTCTCAGACACATTATTAGCACTAATTGCTACTACCTGTTAGTGTTGTTTATGTTTTTGACACACCTTCTATATTACTATGACCTACTGTCTGCTAATGCCAAAGACCTACTTTAGTCCTCAGTCTCTTTCACTGTTGGTAGTACACATTACTTCTGAAAACTTTCTCCACTTTAACTTTCAAAACATTGCATGCAATAGCCTGGCTTTCTGACATTTCTGTAACTTTTCTTTTGTTTAAAGAAACCTACAAGCTTCAGTCCACACAATCTTTTAAGCTTCTTACTTCTTTCTACATGATAACTTGCTCAGAGGAGTAATCTCCTTCTCAGCTTCAGAATAAACTCAATCTGTCTTGACTGTTTATTTATTTTTTTTAATGTATTTATCTTTAGAGGGGAAGGGAAGGAGAAAAGGAGAGAAATATCAATGTATGGTTGCCTCTCATGAGTCCCCTGCTAGGAACTGGCCTGCAACCCAGGCATGTGCCCTGACTGGGAAGCGAACTGCGATCGTGTGGTTCGCAGGCCCACGCTCAATTTACTGAGCTACACCAGCCAGCGCTGTCTTGACTGTTTAAAACTTCCATGTGCAAGTAAAAAGCACACCCTTTAGCATTTCCTTCAAAATCAGCTCCCTTGCCCTGGCTAGTGTAGCTCAGTGGATTGAGTGCCAGACTATGAACCAAAGGGTCTCTGGTTTGCTTCCCAGTCAGGGCAGGTGCCTGGATGCTGGGCCTGGTCCTCTGTTGGGTGGGAGCAAGAGGCAAGCACACATCAATGTTTCTTTCTCTGTCTTTCCCCCTCCCTTCCCCTATCTCTAAAAGTGAGTAAAATAAATCAGCTCCCTTCATTCCTTTCAACGTACTACTATTCTCTTCAACACACTCTTATACCTCTAACTCTTCCTAGTCTTTATTCCTCATTTTCATTAAGATCACCCATATTGGGGGGTTGTTCTTTTAAAGCCTTTGTCAAATACATTCTTTCCTTTCCATCCCACTACCACCATTCACAGACAAGAACAGCACCGCCTTAGCAGTCCATCTCTTCTTTTTCCTTCTCCTACCCATCATCCATCCACAGTTCCCAGCAACCAAAGGATAAAGTAAAAGCTCTACAGTTAGCCCATATGGCTTTCCACAATCTGATCCCGGTTACCATAGGGATCACCTCATAACACTTCCATAACTCTCCATACTGAAGTTTAAAGAGATGGCAATCATTTTTCTCAGTAGCCTTGTTCTCTGTCCAGTTGGCTTAGATTTTTGTTAATGTCCATGGCTAGAATCTTCCTTCCTCTCATCTCTGAAGAAACAAAATCTTACCATTCTTTCTGTCAGGTCAAATACTAGCCCTTTCGAGAAACCCTATGATACTATTTTCTCTAATTTTATGGAACTATATATTACCTCCAGACTGAAAGTTTTTATTGCATTAACAGACAAAAGTTTGCTGGAATGCAAAACGATTTTTTGCGAATGCGTACTGCCATTCCCCTGAGTAGAGGAGGTGTGGGATTAATGACTTAATTAATGAATTTCAGCCTGATTCAGGTTGTTCCCAGTATTGATGAAGAGGGTTCTGTGTTTTTGTCTGTCTTCTTTTCTTTTGTTTTCTTTCCTTTTGTTTTTCAAATCTCACAATCCCAGCTTTAAATGAAAATTGATACAAGACAAGTCCATAGTAGGGTCTCCCTGCCCTGTGGGGAGCCATGGGCCAAAAGCTATACCCTGTGGCTCCCACTCCCAATAAAAAGTCCCCAAAGGGGCTTCACTGGGTCCAGATATACCAATAGCATTTATATTTATTCTAGATTCTAAGATACTTCGGAGAAGCATTACTAATGACTAGTAAATTAGTATGCTGTATATATTTTATGAGTAGTTTTTCAACCAGTTGAATCATTTTGGAATAAAGCTTTTTAAAAAACAACTCGTCACCTTTTATAAAAATGTGTTACAGATGGAAAAATAAAAGCAAAGTATATTCCAAGATGTCACAGTCAGGTGACATCAAAGTTGAAACTTTAGATTAAGGTTGTTTTGAAAGCAACATTTTCAGTTATCAAATATCTGGACAGCTGTACCATGTGTTTTGTGTAACATAGCCACCTGCTTTTATTCTCCTGAGGGTACACCACAATGCATTTGTGTTACCGAATATACACAAACTGAAATCACTGGTACACTGGCAACAGAGAAACTAGGCTCGGACTGATAACTTCTCACTCAAAGTAAAGCAATATTTAAAATTAAATACTAAAAGTGAAACAGGTACAGATAGATGTGTATACTCACAGAGACACAGGTGAAAAGACATATCTATACTGATATGTACAGATGAGTATACAACCATTGTGTATATACACAAATCTATGCAGATGGGTGCCTTGTGCACAGTAGGGACTCAGTAGAGATTGACAGACTGGATCATAAATGAATGTATAGAAATAAATATTTAATGCTTTTATACACAAGTATCTCATAGATTCAGTATCGAATGCACAGGTGCCATTCTCTTAATAGGAACTTGATCATTTCCAGGAAGAGCTTGTGGGCTGCCTCGAGTTACCCGCCTTCTCAGTTATTTCATGTTGTGATGTAGATTGTTAAAGTATGAAAACGGTGTGTTTCAATAAATACATTAAAATGTGAAGAACCTACCACCATTAAAACCATGTAGTATCAGTGCTAGAATAAACAAATCCATAGGAATCAAAAACAGACTAGATTATGAATTTAGCAGAAGAGATAGGTAACATTTCAAGTTACTCAGAAAAAGATAGACCATTCAGTACATTGGATTAAAATAGATGGAGCAACTTTTAGAATGAAAACAGATAAGTTTTTATTTATCATACTTGACACCAAAAATATTTTTCAAAAATAAATACAAAAGCATAAAATCAAGGGTCAGTGGATATATAAACTTTCATGAGGAAAATTATTAGAGGAGGTTGTTAAGCTGCAGATGGGTGAATCGCGCTGGGAAGATTTCCATTTAGTCAATCTAGAATGAACCCAAGAATCATCTTTTGTTTCCCCTCAAAAAATGCCCCTTGGAAGATGCATGGACAACAGATTAAAATATACTGACACCATGCTGAATGAAATAAGCCAGGCAGTGAAAGACAAATACCAAATAACAGGAACCTAAAAAACCAAATGAACAAGCAAGCAAAATATAACCAAAGACACTGGAATAGAGAATAGGCTGACAGTGACCAGAGGGGAGAGGGGAGGAAATTCCAGGGGAAAGGGGAGGGATTTGCAGGAACGAGTATAAAAGACACATGAACAAAAACTAAAGTGGGTGGAAATGGGAGGGAGGTGGGGAGCACTGGGGGGGTGGTGGTAGGCTAAGATGGGAGTAAAAAACAGAAAACTGTACTTGAACAACAATTAAATAAATAAATTTTAAAAATATACTGACATCAATAAATATTTTCATCGATTTGTAATAGAATGGGATTTTGTAACTAGGACACAGAAAGATGGTAAAATCCTAGAGGACTCTGTGGACAGACTCAGCTACAGAAAAATAAATCCATGGCAAGGAAGGGTCATCATAAGTGAAAAGAAAGGGCACACTATGACTTACAGAAAAAGTATGCACAGAAGACACATGGATGGCTACGATGCCCATGGAGATCAATGGTCAGGTGACTAGCAAGCAAGAAATACAAATCCTACAAAAATAACTAAGTTTGTCTGTGCTTGCTTGTTTCCAACAATGAAAATGTCCAATAGAGAATTTATCCTAAAGAAATAATCAAGAGTGTTTATAAAAATTTAGCTATGAAAATAATAAAGTGTTCTTTAATAAAAAACTGCTAAAATCTACACGTGTAGCACAACTGGACTGTTCAATAAATTTTGGCACACATATTCAATGCTTTGTTGTTAGATATTGTAAAAGATAATTAATAAATATAATGTAGAAAGCTATATATATTCTTATTGGAAAACTATATATATACATATATATAGTGATGTTAACAGCAATTGTCTCTATAGAGGGATTACGGTTTATTTGTAGTGTTACTTTGTGATATTTTCTGAATTTTACATGATGAAAATAAATTATTTTATAAAAGGGAAAAGAGATATGAGGGTAAAAACACGGGATGTGTTTTTTATATTTGCTGATGTTTGCTGATACGCTTCTCCTGTTTCTGTGATGTTTTCATTGAAATCACTTTACAGCTGCTCCTTAATGGACAGGCATCCTATTATGGGCTATAATTTAACAAACAGAAACAAAAGAGGGAGAGACAGATGGAGGTGGGGAGCAGGGGAGAAAAAAAGGGAAGGGCCCAGGGAGTCAGAAGACTGGAGAAAGGATGGAGGGAGGGAACAGGAACAAAACCCCCTCCAATTCAGCATTCCACAAATGTGTTTGCCCTGGAAACCCATTTTTCTAGCAATGCTGTTAATGCCTGCGGGATACTAGCTTTGTTCAGAACAGAATTTTGGAAATGCTGAAAAGGTGGGAGAGCCCAGGCAGCGCTGGGCTGCAGGACACAGATTAGGAGACTGCCAAACCCTCAGTGCTGGGCCCAGCCCCAGAGGAAGATGGGTGTAGAGGGGGTGGGCCAAGCCCCAGTCTGCAGCCCTGGCTGTGGCAGCCTGACCTCCTGGGTTGCTTTTCCACCATGGCCACGTGGTCCGCAGCCCTGTAGCCCAGGGGACCACTGCAACCACCTGCCCCAGGCTTGGCCACAGCAGCCTCAGCTCCTTAGATGCAGCACCTCTGATTTAGCCCAAATTGCAGGTGGAAGTCCCCACTCTATCTGGCGGCCCCACCCTAAGGGTCTCCATGGCTATGGCCCTGGGGGGCTTCCCCATTTGTTAGTGGTTCCCCTAAGACCCTGCTTCAGCTGATCCAAGGGCTGCCATCACCATCTCCAACAGTCTTCAACTGCCTCCCAACGGATCCCCAACGGATCCCCAACGGATCCCCAACGAATCCCCAACGAATCCCCAACGGACCCCCAATGGACCCCCCACGGACCCCCAACGGACCCTCAACTGCTGCCAGATGCACTTCTAGCCTGGCCCAGCATGACTGTGGATAGTTGCAGGGGGAAGGAGCAGACGTCAAGTCACAGGGCAACGAAGTGAGAGTCCTGTTCAACTTACAGTGAGTCAGTGAATTCCCTCAGTTAGCCTTGGGATTTGCCCTTACTTGTAATGCCAGTACACATCACTAATTAATTAGTCATCTCTTGGTTTTTCTGTTCAAGAACTTGGACAAGTTTTCAATTTTAGAGTGGGGAGTGTCAATGGAGCATAGAAAATTTGACTTCAGAATCTTAAGAAAAACATTGAAAATATATTTCTTTTAAGTTTTAGCTATCAATCACCAAGCAGTATAAACTTTGCTTTTGTTTGGGTATTTTTATGTACCTGCCTTTTACATGTTGACCAGATTTGAAATCTTAAATTAATGGCAATTAAAAGCCTTGAGCCCTCTGTGACTCAACAATTTTTAATTTCTAAATTATTTTATACTGGTAGAAGGAAGGTGTTGTTAAAATTTTATAGACCTGGATTTAGATGGTTATGACCATTGTATTTTGGTTTGCTGAGGAAATAACAGGGGAAAAGGACTTAGATAATTGTCTTTTTAAAGTTTTATTTTTCAGGTACAGTTTTCATTTAGTAATATTTTGTATTGGTTTCAAGTGTAAAGTGTACTGGATAGACAGTCATATACTTTACAAAGTGTTCACCCCAATATTTCAAGTACCCACCTGGTACCATATACATAGTTACTATATAATTACTGACTATATTTCCTATGCTGTCCATGCAACTCTTTTGTGAGTACTCAGTCATACTTCTTAATCCCTTACCTCTGTCACCCCACCCCCAACACCCTTTCCATCTGGGAACCAACCATCAGTCTGATCTGCCTATCCATGACTTGATTTTTCTTTTGTTTGTTTGCTTATTTTTTTCACATTCCACATATAAGTGAATAATTTGGTATTTGTCTTTCTCTGACATATTTCACTTCTCATAATACTCTCTAGGTCCACCCATGCTATTGCAAAAAAGTTTTCATTCTTTTTCATTGACAAGTTATATTCCATTTCATACAACTACCACCGCTTTTTTATCCATCTGCTTGTTGATGGGCACTTTGATTGCTTCCATATCTTGGCTGTTGTAAATAACGATGCATAAACAGAGGGTTCCATATGTCTTTCAAATTAGTGTGTTACGCTTCTTGGGATAAATACCCAAAAGTGGAATCGCTGGATCGTAAGGCAGTCACTTGCTCAATTTTTTGAGCAACTTCCATACTGTTTTCTGTAGTGACTGCAGCAGTCCACATGCACAATAGCAGTGCACTAGGGTTTCCTTTTCTCCACATCCTTGCCCATACGGGTTTGTGAATTTCTTGATGACAGCCATTGGGACAGGTATGATTTGATCTCTTTGGAGATTTAATTTGCATTTCTCTGATGATTAATGAAGTTGAGCATCTTTCCATGTCTGCTGGCCATCTGTATGTCCTCTTTGGAGAAGTGTCTATTCAGGTCCTCTGCCCATTTTTAAATTGGATGGTTTGTTTTTTTTGGTGTTGAGTCCTCTGAATTCCTCATAGGCTTTAGACATTAGTTTCTATTGGATGTATTATTGGCAGATATCTTCTCCCACTTAGTAGGCTGTTTTTGTCTGGTTGATGGTTTCTTGTGCTGTGGAAAAAGCTGTTTTCTTGTGCTGTTTCTTGTGTGATATAGTGCCACTTGTTTATTTTTTATTTTGTTGTTTCCCCTATCTGAACAGATATAGCAGAAAAAATATTGCTAAGAGAAATGTCAGGGGTTTTATTGTCTATGTCATCTTCTAGGAGTTTTGTTGTTTCCAGTCTTATATTTAAGGCTATAATCCATTTTTAATATATTCCTGTATAGGGTGTAATAAGGTGGTCTAATTTCCTTTCTTTTCATGTATCTGTCCAATTTTTCTAACACCATTTATTGAACACACTGTCTTTACCCTGTTGTATATAACCCAACTGAATGCGACATTGAGCCGACTACTGACTAGAGAAATACCAATCATTAAAAAAATGTGATATGGTATCATTATTAATATAGTGATAAAAAGTTTAGTGTGAGGGGATTGGAAGGAAGATTTTTCTGTGTCATTAGTTAGAAATTGTTGTTAGCTGAGATGCTCCAGGGCCTGCAGGATTCAGGCCCTGGAGCAAATTTTTTTATTTTTATTGGATTTAATTTTTTATTTTGTTTTATTTATTTATTTATTTACTTTTAGAGAGAGGGGAAGGGAGGGAGAAAGAGGGGGGAAGAAACATCGATGTGTGATTTTGCCTCCTGTGGTCCTCACTGGGGACCTGGCCTGCAACCTTGGCATGTGCTCTGACTGGGAATTGAACTGGCGACACTTTGATTCTCAGTTTGCACTCAATCCACTAAGCTACACCAGCCAGGGCTATTTTATTTTATTTTGATTGTTGACACTATGACCAGTGACCTCATTTTCTCCTTCCACCAGTCTCCTGACCCTGCTCACCCCAACTCGAATCCCCATCCCCCTACCAGACTTTACCAGGTTGTGGTCTTTGCCCATGGGATTTGCATATATGCGTATATGTTCTTTGGCTAATCTCTTCCAGTTCCCCACCCCACCCCATCCCACCCCACTCCCATCCCTATGATATCTATCAGTTGTTTCATGTGTGCATGCCTATGCTTTTATTTTGTTTGTCAGCTGATTTTGTTAATTATATTCCACACATTAGTGAGATCCCATGGTATTTGTCTTTCTCTGACTGGCTTATTTCACTTAATACACTATACTCCAGGTCCATCCATGCTGTCACAAAGGGTACAAGTTCCTTCTGTTTTATAGCCATGTAGAATTTCATCATGTAAACTTACCACAGTTTTTTTATCCCTTCATCTACTGATGGGCACTTCGGCTGTTTCTGAACCTTGGTGATTGTAAATAACAGTGCTATGAACATAGGGGTACATGTATTCTTTCTGATTAGGGTTTTGGGATTGTTAGGATATATTCCCAAAAGTGAGATCACTGGGTCAAAAAGCAATTCCATTTTTAATTTTTGAGGAAACTCCATACTGTTTTCCACAGTGGCTGCACCAGTCTGTGTTCCCACCAACAGTGTTCCTGGGTTCCCTTGCCTCCACATCCTCACCAACACTTGTTGTTTATTGGTTTATTGACAGTAACTGTTCTGACAAGTATGAGGTGTGTGCTCATTGTGGTTTTAATTTGCATCTCTCTGATGATTAGTGATATTATGCATTTTTTCATGTGTTCATTGGTCTCTTTGCAGAAGTGTCTACTCAGGTCCTTTGTCCCTATTTTGATTGGATTGTTTTTCTTCCTGGTGTGAAATTGTATAAATTCTTTATAAATGTTGGAGATGAACCCCTTATCAGATGTTCCATTAGCAAATATGTCCTCCCATACACTGGATTCCCTTTTCACTGTGTTGATGGTTTCTTTAGGGGTGCAGAAGCTTTTTAATTTGATGCAGTCCTACTTGTTTATTTTCTCCTTTATTTCCCTTTCCCTAGGAGCAATAGCAGCAAAGAAATTGCTACAAGAGATAGCTGAGATTTTATTGCCTATGTTTTCTTCTAGGATTTTTATGGTTTGCGACTTACACATTTAGGGTTTNATTGTATAAATTCTTTATAAATTTTGGAGATTAACCCCTTATCAGATGTTCCATTAGCAAATATGTCCTCCCATACACTGGATTCCCTTTTCACTGTGTTGATGGTTTCTTTAGGGGTGCAGAAGCTTTTTAATTTGATGCAGTCCCACTTGTTTATTTTCTCCTTTATTTCCCTTTCCCTAGGAGCAATAGCAGCAAAGAAATTGCTACAAGAGATAGCTGAGATTTTATTACCTATGTTTTCTTCTAGGATTTTTATGGTTTGCGACTTACACATTTAGGGTTTATCCTTGTGTATGGTGTAAGTTGTTGGTCCAGTGTTATGTCTTCGTATGTGCTGGTCCAGTTTCCCCAATGCCATTTATTGAACAGCCTGTCCATACTCCATTGTATGTTCTTGCCTGCTTTGTCAAATACTAACTGACTATGAAGACATGGGTTAACTTCTGGGCTTGGTTTTCTGTTCCATCGATGTATGTGTCTGTGCTAATGCAAGTACCAGGCTGTTTTGATTACAATGGCCTTGTAGAAAAGTTTGATATCAGGTATTGTGATACCTCAAAACCTGTTCTTCTTTCTCAAGATTGCTGAGGCTATTCAGGATCTTTTTTTGATTCAATATAAATTTTTAGAAAATTTGATCTACATCTATGAAATATGTCATTGGTATTTTAATAGGAATTGCATTGAATCTATAGATAGATTGCTTTGGATAGTATGGACATTTTAATGATGTTAATTTCTCCCATCAAGGAACATGGTATATCCTCCCACTTATTCATATCTTCCCCAATTTCTTTCTTTAATGTCCTGCAATTGTCTGTGTACAGGTCCTTTACCTCCTCAAATAAATTTAATCCCAGATACCTTATCTTTTTGCTGCAATAGTAAATGGAATTGTATGCTTAGTTTTTCTTTCTGATAGCTCACTATTGGTGTATAAAAATGCCACGGCATTCTGAATATTAACTTTGTATCCTGCTACTTTGCCAAATTCATTTATTAAATATAGTAGTTTTTTTGTGGAGACTTTAGGGTTTTCTGTGTAGCTGTCATGTCACCTGTGAATAGTGGCAGTTTTACTCCCTTCTTTCCAATTAGGGTGCCTTTTATTTCTTCTTTGTGTCTGAGCACTGTGGCTAGGACTTCCAGTACTATGTTGACTAAGAGAGATGAAAGCAGACACCCTTGTTTTGTTCCTGATTTTAAGGGAAACGCTTGTAGTTTTTTCAGGGCCTGAGTTTCTTTATCTGTTTTCACAAGTTAGTTTTACTCTACCTTCTTCTAGAACATTGATTGTCTTTTAACACAATATAGGCAGGAGAGTAACTGTGTGTTTAACTTTTTATAAATACACATTAACAAATACTATAAATAGAATGTTTCAGCATACCAAAAGGATTTTCTTAAGCATTTAAACTTACTTTGTTTTACCAGAAAACATAGGAATAACAGGAAAACTTAAAGTACACTTCATGTGAATTAATAAAGATTGAAGCTGAAATGTGTGTTAGTGGTGACACTGTATGCAGAAATAAGCAGCTTTCAGCTTGAACGTTGGAAAATATGTAAGCATGGCCTTACTGTTATATCCGAAGGGAGAAAACCATAATTCATTTTGTCCTTTTGTTGTTAGAAAATACTCCTGTTTTCTTTTTAGTTGTCCTTGGCCAAGAGTAAGCCAAACTTCTTGGGTGTAATGTCTGTATATTGGAAAGGCTGCCTTGGTGCAGGTCGCCACCTGCTGGCTAAAAGTAGAAGCGTTTGTGAGAACACTGCCTTTTACAGTTAAGGTGACCCTTCACAAAATTTTGTTTTCCTTGCTTTGTTTTCCTTCTGAATCCACCTCAAACCTGGAATAAAATTCCAGGAGGGA
>NW_028073876.1:0-797 GCF_014824575.4 Sturnira hondurensis | reverse complement strand
CTTTCCATCGCTATTGGTTTCCTGTGCATCTCCCTTCATTTCAATTAGTTTGGCCTCCATAGGGTCCTCTAATTTGTGACTATAATCAACCAGTTCTGTGAGCATCCTGAAAAATGGTGTCTTGAACTGTGCATCTGAGAGGCTGGCAATTTCTCGGTCACTTAGAGTTATTGGCTCTGGGAGTTTGAGTTCTTCTTGCGCCATCTTTTGGGCTGTTCGTGCCTGTTCCGTAGCAGGATCGGAGCCCTAGGTGTTCACCAGAGCAGGGCAACTAAGTCGCTGGGTTGTGACGCTGTATGCAGGGGTAGGGTCAAAGAGGAGCAATGGCGTCCGTCTGCCACCTCCTGCCCCTGCCACTGTCACCGGGGCCCGCGCATTTCGTCCCACTGCACGAGAATGTGCAACGGCAGTGAGCCGCCTGCCTCTGGGTTCGCCCTCTGGGGCCTTCACAGTCCGTCTCACTGTGCGCGAATGTGCGACCATGGTGAGTCTGCCCCGCACCCCGACTGGTTCCGGGCAACCTGCCCGCCTAGGTTGGGGGATCTTTCCCCCCCGACCCTGCTCTGCTGCTGGCTCTGCCCCTCTTACCAACCCAGTTGAACGGTTCGTTGTTGTCGGACTTCCATATAATTCAATTTTCTGTTCTTTGGCTGTGTCTTTGTTCTCCAAAACTTTGTTGTATTCAAAACTTGTTTGTGAGAGAAGGCACAGTGTTTCCACCTATGCCTCCATCTTAGCGGAAGTCTGATTTTTAATTTATTTATCTTTTAGAGGGGAAGGGAAGGAGAGAGGGAGAG
>NW_028073875.1:0-909 GCF_014824575.4 Sturnira hondurensis | reverse complement strand
TGATCTTTGAGGAGCTTTCTAGAAAAGCTCCTGTACTTTTCCACATTCATTTCTCCCCGCGTGCCCTCAGATTCGTGCACCCGCCCATACAGAACGCACGGGAGGCGAGTACTTCCTGTGGATGAGGGCCAGGATGGGCCTGGGCACCCTGGGCGGTCTCGCCCCAAGCTGGGGAGACACGGGGAGAACAAACGGTCCGTCATTTCTGATCTCTCTGAGACTGCTTCATTAGGAGGCTTTCAAAGGAGTGGTGCGTGAATGATCCGAGGAGCCTCAGTTTCCGCGTCTGCCAGAGGTGCTTTCTGAATGTGCGTTCTCAGGTGCTCTGTTCTTCTCTCTCTAGGTCCTACGAGGCAGCGAAGTCTTAAGAGACAGTTTTCTTGTTCCCTTGTTCTTTGCCTCTCCACTTGGGTGAAAATCTTTTCCTGGGTAAAAGGCCCAAGAAAAAAAGTGGAACTGGCAACGAGAGAAAATCTGCTGGAGTGAGGATGCGTTGAAGCATTTCGGTGGACGACACCGGCCTGGCTCCATTCTTCACGGACGAGAGCCACGGAGGTGTGTCTGGCCGAGCTGAACCACAGAATCCTTCAGGGCTGGGGGCGGGGGGGGGGGGCGGGCGGGAAACTGTCAGGTGACTATTTGGAACGCATGGCTTATTAATTTCGCTACACATATTTAAAACCACTGAATGCGTGAAAATCACGTTGATTTGGAAACAATAGCCTCCCCACACTCACAGTTCACGGAGCAATTTAGACATTCCCGGTGCAGCTGACACCTGTGTTTGCACGGAGTCACGCACGCCCTTGGGTCTTCTGATGTCGGCCTTGCCCCTTCTGATGTGTTTGAAAGAAAACGCAGTTGGATTTGTCGTATGTTTGCTGTCTCGGAAATTTGATTCCAAGCTGT
>NW_028073874.1:0-517 GCF_014824575.4 Sturnira hondurensis | reverse complement strand
GTACCCAGGATATAATAGATGTTTGGTAAGTGTTGGTTGTTGTTGTGGTTAATGTTACTGGCACAGGGGTCTGGAGGGGAGTGAGTAAGGCCATGAGCTGTGTAAAGACTGAGGAAGGTGGGGTGAGCAGACACTCGAGACAGAGAAGGTGGGGCAGATACAAAGAGGAGAAAAACTGGGATAATTGGGTGTGGGGTAGGATGATATGAAAGAAGAGGGGAGTGAGGGACCCAGTCCAGAAGACAGAAGTGAATTTGGAGCCTTAACCAGCAGGAAGCCCTGTGTAGCTCCCCCTAAATGCCTGGTTCAGCTAGGAACTGGGGGGCAGGTTGGAGCAGTGGGAAGCCCATTCATGCCATCCTCAGGGCCCAGGGACATAGCTCTCTAGGTGTTTTGGCAGGTCTGGGTCTCTTATTGAGAGGGTGGTATTTCCATGTTATGCCTGTGGGCTGTTGAGAGGGTCCATTCAAACCTTCCATTCCATTCCCTATGATGGTGTCATACTTCTTACTATTGA
>NW_028073873.1:0-1405 GCF_014824575.4 Sturnira hondurensis | reverse complement strand
TTTTACTGTGGAAATATTTTCCATTATTCAGAGGTAAAGCCAGTAATACCAGAAACTTCCATGGGTCTAGACCAAGCGTCATCAATGACCAGGTGATGCCAATCTGGTTTCACCCATAGACTCGCTATGCCATCCCCATCCCACGGGTTTTGAGGTGGATATCGGACATTGTTCCAATTTTTCAGTAAATATGTGAAACCAATGAAAAATACTGCCATCCCCAGACTTCAAGAACCAAATAGAATTTTAAAAATACCAGTTACAATTGGATTTTCTTGATTGTCTCATAATTTTTAAAATTGTTTGAGTTGGATTCAAAAAAGATTCATAAATTGCGATTATTTGATGTGTGTTAAATTTAACTTACTATATCAGTTTCCACCTTCCCTGTTGCTTTCTGGGAGATTTCTCTGAATGAGAAAGAGGCGTCTCCTGCCCANCAAAGGTGTCAGGTCACCTACTCCTCTCGTTCTGGCGTTTGTGCAGATTTACTTCGAAGGGAAAGTGTGATCAGATTCTAGTTGGTCTGATTTTGGAGGAAAATACGTCATAGGTGCAGCATTTAACTCCCGTCAGAAAGCACATGATGTCTGGTTGTCAGTCTGTCTGTGACACTAGTTGATACTAAGGGCTGCCTTAGTCTCATTAATGGTCACAAGGATGACACTCAAATGCTGTCATTCCTTACTCATGTATTGGATGGAGTAATTCTGTGAAAAGAAAGCTGCCCTCAAGCTCTCTCTCATCCCCACCAGGTGCAGTCGTATGAGAGACAGATAAACGCCTGACTCTTCCCCTTTTTGTGTCAATGTGCAGAGCAGTGAGAATCTTTCTAGCAGATGCCCCAAAAAGAGATGGGCCACTTTTAAGAAGGCATTGCTATGACCCCATGGATCTACACATACTGGATGCCTTTCCATTCACTGGAATTATTATTGGTGCTCAAATTGTCCCATCTGAGCCCTGTTGGATGCTCAGTCCCTGTGACCCTGCAGTGGCCCTCAGTCCCTGTGATGAGATGCTAGTGAGTGGTGAGCACACCCAGGCTGTCTGGCTGATGAGGGCATGTGGGCCCCATGAACACGGGTCCTGCACGGCCCTGGAGTCAGTGCTTTCTCCTCAGAGCCCTGACTTTTGGTAGGAAATGGCCTCTGAAGGGCAAAGCTGGGCGCTGAGGGGGCATCTTGTCACCAGGCTCACTCCCGTCTCTTTGTCATTCCAACGACTCCACACACACACATACACACACATTAAGGTGAGGATTTGTGAAAACAATTGGAGATATTTTTTCAGGTTTTGGATGTTTTTGGTTGTTTTTTTTTTTGTTGTTGTTGTTGTTGTTGTTTTTTTTGGTTGGTTGGTTTTTTTTCCCTTAAGACACATCTCACTGGCGACGGACAATGAA
>NW_028073872.1:0-541 GCF_014824575.4 Sturnira hondurensis | reverse complement strand
CCCATTTCCATCTGGGAGAAGTGCTTCCTGGCTCTAATCCACTTAAACCTGAAAACCTGATGGGGAGGCGGCGCAGCCCTTTGCCAGCTAGAGCAGGTTCCGGGGTGATCAGGCATAAGAAAGAATTCCTAAAAGTCCTGTGAAACCTGCTTTGCTAAGAGTTCCTTCATTGATATGATAGGGGTCTGAGCAGGAAATGAGTATGTCTCCCATAGTTTTTGCAAACCCTCTTACCTGACAGACACTGACTCAGACTAGGCCCTCAGATTTCTCTGAAATGTTATCTACTGTTTGATCCTTACTGCCTGTATTCCTGTGTATTACAACCCAATAAAAGCCGTTGAGGAAGGGGCTCCTGGCCCTTCTCCTATGAGAGATTGGCCACCTCTCCTCCCCAAGCAGACTATGTCTTGGTAGTGTTACTTTTATCCGTGTGGACAGGGCGACTTGCGGGCAAAGTCGCCCCCACAAATACTCATGGAAGGAACCGATGGAAAGGACTCAGGTGAGTGCTTCACATTAAAGAGAGTAACAGTCAAAA
>NW_028073871.1:0-1271 GCF_014824575.4 Sturnira hondurensis | reverse complement strand
TCTATAGTCCATTAATATTTGACAAAGGGGGAAGAAGCATAAAATGAAGCAACAATAGCCTCTTCAACAAATGGTGTTGGGAAATCTGGACAGCTACATGCAAAAAAATGAAATTCAATCACCAACTTACTTACGCCATACACAAAAATAAATACAAGGTGCATAAAACACTTAAATGAAAGTCACAACACCATAGAAGTCCTAGAGGAAAACATGGGCAGGAATATCTCAGACATTCCACACAACAACACCTTCACAGACATGTCCCCTAACACGAGGGACATAAAGAAAAGTATAAACAAATGGGACCTCATCCAATTAAAACGCTTCTGCATGGCTAAAAAAACAGCATAAAAATGAAAAGAGAGCCAACAGTATGGGAAAACACATTTTCCAATGACACCTTGGACAAGGGCTTGATCTCCAAAATATATAAAGAACACACACAACACTACTCCAGGAAGACAAGAAACCCAATTAAAAAATGGGCAAAAGACTTGAACAGACACTGCTCCAAGGAAGACATACAGAGGCCCAGAGACACATGAAAAGATGCTCAGCATTACTAGCCATCAGAGATGCAAATTAAAATCACAATGAGATACCACCTCACACCTGTCAGAATGGGCAACATAAACAAAGGAAAAAACAAGTGTTGCAGAAAATGTGGAGAAAAGGGAACCCTAGTGTACCGTTGCTGGGAATGTGGGCTGGTGCAGCCACTGTGAAAAACAGTACAGAATTTCCTCAGAAAGCTAAAAATGAAAGTACCTTCTGACCCAGCAATTCCGCTGCTGGGATTATACCCTAAGATCTCTGAAACACCAATGCAAAGGAAACTATGTAGCCCAAAGTTTGTAGCAGAACAATTTACAATAGTCAAGTGCTGGAAGCAACCTAAGTGCCCATCAGCAAATGAGTGGATCAAATAATTATGGTACATTTACACAATGGAATTGTTCACAACAGAGAGAAAGAAGGAGCTTATAGCCTTTGAGACAGCATGGATGGATCTGGAGAGCATTATGCTAAGTGAAATAAGCCAGGTGGCGAGGGACAAACACCATATAATCTCACCTTTAACTGGAACATAATCAACAAAAGAAAAAAGCAAACAAAATATTTCCAGAGTCCATGAAATTAAGGACACTCTAACAATAGCCAGAGGGGACAGAGGAGGGGACAGTGGGAAGAAGGGTTTTCAGGAACTACTATAAAAAACACATGGACAAAACCAAGGGGGGAGGTGGAAGCAAGGGAGTGAGGTGGGT
>NW_028073870.1:0-556 GCF_014824575.4 Sturnira hondurensis | reverse complement strand
TTCATTGAATACTCTGTTTTCTTTTATATTACTAAAACATCTTATATCTGACTAGTAAAAATGTTGGCTTGCAATGTGTTATAAAATGTATAATGTCATGTTTTAAAACTTACAGTGCTGGGGAAGGCATAAGGGACTAAATGGTAATGGAAAAGATACAAGAAAAAATCTTAAAAAATTAAAAGGTAAATAAAATTTGCGGTGTTAAACTACAATCTAAACAAAACTAGAAAGTAAAAAATATATATACTGGAGGTTAGAAAGCATATTTTGTACTTGCCGTATGCACGCTAACAAACCTGCAAGTACATTTCATACAGAGTGACCCTTGGGTCAGAGCTCCTCCTGTTTGACTGAGACTGTCTTTCTCACACATTTTCTAACACTGCATTCTAGAGGGGGCCGCCATTGCTTTCCTTTGACCCCGCCCCCACATACAGTGTCACAACCTAGCAACTCGGTTACTCTACCCAGGTGAACACCTAGGGCTCCACTCCTCATACGTAACAGGCACAAACAGTCCAAAATATGGCTCAAGAAGAACTCAAAGCCCCAG
>NW_028073869.1:0-1061 GCF_014824575.4 Sturnira hondurensis | reverse complement strand
AATCAGCCCCTGACACTGATGTAGAAGGTCTCCTTTCAGCAAAATTGGTCCACAAGCCCCTTCATCCAGATGCACAGGGAGGCCAGAGACCAATCCCGAAGGAGAAGGTTCACGTTCACCGAAGGGTGTGGCTCTCGGGTGGAGGTGCACTCTAGGGAGAGCTTCTGTCCACGGCAGAGGGAAGGCTTCTGAAGCTCTGTCCAGTTGAACTTTGGTGTCCCATTGGTGTGTCCCCCAGTCCAGAGGGTGGGGTGAGGGGCACGTGAAAGTGCTGCAGAAGGGGCCAAAGGTTCCAGACAGATTTGGTGACCTGCCCAGGGAAATGAGTCCTCAGTCACTATGTCACTCAGAGGGACTCCCCAGTGGGGAGTTATTCTTTCTAATAAGAATTGCCAGAGGACTTCTAGCCAAGATGGAGGCATAGGTGGACACACTGTGCCTCTTCGCACAACCAAAATTAAGGACGACAAAAATTTAGAAACAAAAAGGCACCCAGAACTGACAGAAATTGAATGTACGGAAGTCCGACAACCATTCATCCAGACTGGTAAGAGGGCCAGAGTCACTGGCCAGCAGAGAGGGGTCGTGGCAGGAAAAAGCACTGGGTAGCAGACCCCGGGCACACAGGCTGCAGCCGGCAGACTTCGGGCACAGAGTGGCAACAAGCAGACCCAGTGAGGTGTGCAAGGCAGCTGGCTGACCTCGGTCACACATACAGATAAACCAGGCAACAATGGGCAGCGAGACGGACCATGCAACCCAAGGCCCCAGCACCAGGAAATAAAGCCTAAAAGCACTGATCAGAAACACTTGTGGGGCCTGAGGTGCTGGGAGAGACTCCCAGCCTCACAGGAGAGTTTGTTGGAGGGACCCATGAGGCCCTAGAATGTACACAGGCCCACCCATCTGGGAACCGGCACCAGGAGGGCCCAATTTGCTTGTGAGAAGCAGCAGAGGGGACCAAAATCTGAGAGAGAAAGGAAAAAGAACCATCACTCCTGCTGACCCCGCCCCCACATACCACATCACAACCCACCTACTGGGTTGCCCCACCCTGGTGA
>NW_028073868.1:0-1721 GCF_014824575.4 Sturnira hondurensis | reverse complement strand
CCAATTATGCTTCTTATTCCCTGTGCCTTTTCCTCTTCCTCCCCCCCCCCTTCTCCCCACTGATAACCCTCCAGATGATCTCCATTTTTGTGATTCTGTTCCTGTTGTAGTTGTTTGCCTAGTTTTGTCTTTTATGTTCAGTTGTTGATAGTTATGAGTATGTTGTCATTTTACTATTCATAGTTTTTGATCTTCTTCCATTTCTTATAGAAGTCCCTTTAGCATTTCATAGAATAAGGGTTTGGTAATGATGAACTCTTTTAACTTTCCTTATCTGGGAAGCACTTTGTTTGCCCTTCCATTCTAATGATAGCTTTGTTGGATAGAGCAATCTTAGATGTAGGTCCTTGTCTTTCACAACTTCAACTACTTCTTTCCAGCCCCTCTTGCCTGCAATGTTTCTTTTGAGAAATCAGCTGGAAGTCTTATGGGAACTCCTTTGTAGGTAACTCTGTCCTTTTCTCTTGCTGCTTTTAAGATTCTGTCCTTATCTTCCTTAATCTTGGGTAATGTAATTATGATATGCCTTGATGTGTTCCTCCTTGGGTCCAATTTCTTCAGGACTCTCTGAGCTTCCTTGATTTCCTGAAAGTCTATTTCCTTTGCCAGATTGGGGAAATTTTCCTTCATTATTTGTTCAAATAAGTTTTCTAATTCTTGTTCTTCCTCTTCTTCTGGAACCCCTATGATTCAGATATTATAGTGCTTAAAGTTGTCCCAGAGATCCCTAAGCCTCTCCTCATGGTTTTTTTTTTTTTTTTTGCATTCTTGTTTCTTCATTCTGTTCCTGTTGGATGTTTATTTCTTCCTTTTGTTCCAAATTGTTGATTTGAGTCACCATTTCCATCTCTACACTGTTGTTTCCCTGTATATTTTCTTTCTTTTCTTAATTTTAATTTTTATTTAATTCTTGTTGAAGTACAGTTTTCTGTCTTATATTCCCAGCCCTGCCCCCACCCCAGTGCTCCCCACCTCTCTCCCATTTCTGCCCCCCACCTTAGTTATTGTCCATGTGTCCCTTATACTTGTTCATGTGAGTCCATCCCCTTTCCCCCTATGATTCTCTCCCCTCTTCCCTCTGGACCCCGTCAGCCTGTTCTGTATTCGAGTGTCATTGGTCATATTTTGCTTGCTTGTTTGTTTTGTTGTTTAGATTCCTGTTAACTGTGATACCATATGCTATTTGTCTTTCACTTCCTGGCTTATTTCACTCAGCATAATGCTTTCCAGTTCCATCCATGATGTTGCAAAGGGTAGGAGCGCCTTCTTCCTTTCTGCAGCATAGAATTCCATTGTGTAAATGTACCATAGTTTTTTGATCCAGTCATTGACTGATGGGCATCTAGTTTGCTTCCAGCTCTTGGCTATTGTAAATTGTGCTGCTATGAACATCGGGTGCATAGGTTCTTTTGGATTGGTGTTTCAGGGTTCTTAGAGATTTTCTTTCTTGAGCTCAATCAATTTTGTGATCATCCTGATTGCCAGTATTTCGAACTCTGCATCAGACAGGTTGTCTATTTCCTCGTTGCTTAGCTCTTTTTCTGGAGTCTTGATCTGTTCTTTCATTCAGGCTGTATTTCTTTGTCTTGGTGTACCTGTTATGTTGTAAGGGACAGAGCCTTAGGTATTCACCAGGGCTGGGCAACCCTCTTCACTGTGTTGTGGTGATATATGTAGGGGAGTGGTCAGAGAAGGAAAAATGTCACTTGCTTGGCTCCTAC
>NW_028073867.1:0-538 GCF_014824575.4 Sturnira hondurensis | reverse complement strand
ATACAACAAAGGTTTAGTAAACAAAGACACAGCCAAAGAACAGAAAACTGAACTATATGGAAGTCCGACAACAACAATGAACCATTCAACCAGGACCCGTAAGAGGGGCGGAGCAGGCAGCGGAGCAGGGTGGGGCAGGAAGGATCCCCCAACCCAGGCGACCCAGGTGAACCAGGAGTGCAGGCATCCGGGGTAGCATCGCGGACCCAGTGAGGGTGCGGGGCAGACTGAGCGTGGTCACACATTCGCTTGCAGATAAACCAGCAGAGGTGTGAGCAGTGAGAGGGACCAAGAGGCCCCGGTGGCGGGAGGAGCAGAGGAAACCACCATTGATTTTCTTTGACCCCGCCTCCACATACAGCATCACAACCCATTTCCTTTGCTCCACCCTGGTGAACACCTAGGGCTCCACTCCTCATATGTAACAGGCACGAACAGTCCAAAATATGGTTCAAAGGAACTCAAAGCCCCAGAGCCAATAACTCGAAGCAACCGAGAAATAGCGAACCTCTCAGATGCACAGTTCAAAATACTGGTG
>NW_028073866.1:0-1035 GCF_014824575.4 Sturnira hondurensis | reverse complement strand
CTGCTCCCCACGGCGGGCGGAGGCTGCGCCACAGACAACTGCAGCAAAGCGGCTGCCTACACACAGAGCCACGCAGTGGCTAATTTTACTCTTAAATCATTCAGCAAATGAGATCATCTGTAAAAAACGTTGTCCCCACCTATTAACACTATTTGCAATTGAAGAATAAAGTACCATAAAAGGAATGATCTGATTTAGATTAAGGATGTTACGGGTTGACGAGTTAGCATTGCCTTCTTCCTTCCTTCGAGAATCTGGGAAAGCTGCACGAATCTCCAGGTTGCACTGCTGTGCACGGTCGGAGAAAACCTGCCGTGAGGCCTGTGCATTTTGGGCGCCAGTGGTGCTGACAGAGCCCTGATCCAGGGACCGCCTGATGGAGGGACCGCCTGATCCAGGCGGTCCTGAGAAAAGTAAGAGCTTCAGCATCTCGTGCATTTGTTTTCACAGCAGCTTTCACGTGCCACTTCTGACCAATTCGCCTCTAAAAGGGAAATCTCTCTACCATGAATAGAAAATGGTGCCCATTTCAAATTGTGAGCCTATTGGCTTTTTTCCCTGCTCGGATATCAGTTATTTTTCTCTTTAAAAATCTGTGGGTGGTTTACATTCCGTTATCAGAGTCCCCAAAAAGTTTTCATGCTGACATTTAAAAGAAACTTTTAATACTGACTCAAGAGAAAGGCATTTTAAAATTAGTATTATGTCCAGTTCACATCAGTAAACTGTTAAAGTGGTTCTCAAGTTTTCATTTATCTGTGGTAAGAAAGCACAAACTTTCAGAAGTAGGCAATGACTGATTCTCCCTTTTTAGAACTGCCTCACATTTACAGGCTGAGGAGTCTAAACTGGCCACTGCAGAAATGTGCACCCTGTGCAGCCCGAGCTCACCAAAGGGCGGGGTTTGAGAATGGACGTGATGCAGGTAAGGGCCGTGCCCCTCTGAACTCGCTTTTCCAGAAAGAGCTGGGAAGGGTGCGGGTACTGTTCTCCGAAGAGGGAGCCCGGTGCAGGCAAGGCGCCCCAGACAAGCCG
>NW_028073865.1:0-1309 GCF_014824575.4 Sturnira hondurensis | reverse complement strand
TACAGTCTTTGAACCCTATGAAACTTTTGGGTTATTACATAAAAAGAGTTCAGTTTGAAGGAGAAGTCTTATGCATCAAGGGGGTGAGGTCTTCATTTTCTTTTCTACATTCTTCCAGTGAGAGCACTTGTGAAGTAAGTACCAGCTGGTACTTCCCAAGTAGTAGACTGTTTCTCAAAAGGTACATAGTTCTAGCAGGCCACATTCTGTGGTAGGTGTGGCTTTGTGGCTTGAATTTTGTCATTTTTCTGTATGTAAATATGCCCTATGTACATCTGCCCATGAGTCTTGCAGTTCTGGTGGTCCCCACATGGACCTACTCTGGGATTAGATAGTGATGCTTTGTTTCAGTTTCTCAGGTTTTGTGTCTCGTGTTAAGCTTTCAAATACAGAGGGTGAATAAGCCATGGTTTCCAAACACCTTTCAATTTTCTGTTACTATTTCAGTCTAATTGACATTCTTTTTCTTTTAAATCATTGAATATGCTATTACAGTTGTCCCAATTTCTCCCCATTTCCACCCAGCACCTCCCAATCCCTCAGGCAATCCTCCACCATTATTCTTGTCCATGGGTCATATGTATAAGTTCTTTGGCTATTCTATTTCCTATTCTGTACTTTATATCTCTATGACTCTTTGGTAGCTATCAATTTGTACTTCTTAATCCTCTACATCCCTTCTCCCACCTGGCAACCATGAAAATGTTCTCTATATCCATGATTCTGTCTTTGTTCTTCTTGTTTGCTTAGTTTGTTTTTTCAGATTCAATTGTTGATAGATATGTATTTATAACCATTCTATTGTTCCTAGTTTTGATATTCTTCTTTTTTCTTAAATGTTAAAAACAGTTTTCTTTAACATTTCATATAATAATGGCTTGGTGATAATGAACTCCTTTAGTTTTTTTCTTGTCTGGGAAGATCTTCATCTTCCACTTGATTCTAAATGATAAGTGTTGGTGGATAGAGCATTCTTGGCTATAGGTCCCTGCTTTTCATGACTTTGACTATTTCTTGCCAGTGCCTTCTAGCCTGCAAAGTTTCTTGTGGGAACTCAGGTGACAGTCTTATGGGAACTCCCCTGAAGCTAACTAATTGCTTTCCTTCTTCTGCTTTTAAGATGCTCTCTTTATCTAAAAAAAAAAAAAAAAAGAAAGAAAAGAAAAAGAAAAAAAAAAGAAAAAAATCAAGTGTCTAAACACACACACACAGAAAAAGAAAACAACATTAAAATAAAAAAACAACCAACTGTATGGGGAAACATATTTGCCAATGATACCTCAGACAAAGGTTTAATCTCCAAAATATA
>NW_028073864.1:0-697 GCF_014824575.4 Sturnira hondurensis | reverse complement strand
AGTCTGCAATCCCACCAACAGTGGACCAGAGTCCCCTTTCCTCCACACCCTCAGACAAAATAGACTTAAAATTGTTAGTAAAGAGAATAAATTACATTTAATCAATTAAAAGGTGAATCTATCATGAAGACATAAAAATTTAGAATACATATGCATCAAACAAAAGTATAAAAATATAAGAAACACACTGACAGAACTGGAGGGAATAACAGAGAATTAAACAGTAATTGGAGTCTTGCACTCTCAATAATAGAAAGAACACCAAGGAGGCAGATCAACAAGGAAAGTCAGGCTATGAACAATGCTATAAACACTAGGCCAGGTGTTGAAGGACAAATACCATATGATCTCACCTTTAACAGGAAGCTAAACAACAAAACAAACAAGCAAGCAAGATATAACCAAAGACCCTGAAATAGAGGACAGGCTGACAGTGACCAGAGGGGAGAGGGGAGGGAATTTCAGGGGAAACAGGGGAGGGTTAGAGGAACATCTATAAAGGATACATGGACAACAACTGAGAAGGGTGGAAATGGGAGGGAGGGGGGAGCACGGGGAGGGGATGGGATGGGAGTAATAGACAGAAAACTGTACTTGAAAAATAATTAAATAAATCTAATAAATAAATAAATAATGTAAATAGCAAAAAAATACTCCAAAACAAAACACATGGACCATCTGTTAGAACAAAAAACAA
>NW_028073863.1:0-572 GCF_014824575.4 Sturnira hondurensis | reverse complement strand
CCCTTTCAGGACTGCCTTGGCCGTGTCCCATAAGTTTTGGGTTGTTGTGAGTCCATTTTCATTTGTTTCCAGAAACTTTTTGATTTCCTTCCTTAATTTCAATCTTGACCCATACAATTCAGTCTCCATGATTTTGGGTGTTTTGGTTTTTTTCCTGTGGGGTCGGTTTCTAATTTCAGTCCCTTGTGGTCGGAGAAAATGTTTGGTATGATTTAAATTTTCTTGAATTTGTTGAGGCTCGTTTTGTGTCCTATCATGTCGTCTATTTTTGAAAATGTTCCATGTGCATTTGAAAAGAATGTGTATTTAGCTTCTTTGGAATGAAGGGCTCTCTCTCTCTCTTTCTCTCTCTCTCTATATATATATATCAGTCAAGTCCATTTCATCTAGGGTGTTATTTAGTGCAGCTATATATTTGTTGATATTTTGTTTGGACGATCTGTCCATTTTTGACAGTGAGGTGTTAAAATCCCCTACTATAATTGTGTTGCTGTCAATATCTTTCTTGAAGTCTTCTAGGCTTTTCTTTATATATTTGGGTGCTCCTATGTTGGGTGCATATATATTTATGA
>NW_028073862.1:0-3499 GCF_014824575.4 Sturnira hondurensis | reverse complement strand
AGGGAATCCTTTGTCAAATTATAGCTGTTCAAATTGTTGACATTTCTGGGGGGATCTCCCGCACTGCAGTTTCTCTGACATCACTCCCCTTTACCCATATTCAAAGCCAGCAGTGTAGCAGTTTTAATCCTTGTTCTAATAGCAACTTTATCTTCTTCCTTCCTCTTCTACATTCAGAGAACCACGGGTATTACATTAGCCTTCCCTATATAGTTATTGCCAATTGTACCTTTTTAATTTATTTTTAATTATACTTAACATACAAAATGTTATTATAATAACATTTTATATAGAAAAATATATTAATTTCAGGTATATAATATAGTGATTGAATATTTATATACCTTACAAAGTGATGACTACAGTAAGTTTAGTAACCACATGTCACGGTACATAGTTATTACAGTATTATTGACCCTATTCCTATCCTGTACTTTACATCCCACGACTTGTGCTATAACTGTATGTTTATGTTTCCCAATCCCCTTTCTGTTATTCCTCCATCCCACACCCTCCCTGTCTAGTAGTCATCGGTTTTTTTCTCTGTATCTATGAATTTGTTTCTCCTTCATTTTTTTCATTTATTTTCTTTTTTTGTAAGAAAAATATTGCATTTTGCTTTTTTCCCAGATTGAAGAGATACCTTCTACCATTTCTCAGTGTGAATTAGCTACCTGAACTCTAGATTCTACCTAGAGTGCTGATGTTTTTTACCTTCTAAGTAATTTATTGACATATAATTATATAATACCCCTGGACCATGATTAAAATATACAATGTGATGAATAAAAGTCATAAAAATTATTGTCCATACCTCACATTTCCAGTTGTGTATAAGACAAAAAATTGCACCATAAACTTTAATGGTTTCTCAATGTAATTGTTGAATCTGAGCCTCTATTTCTTATTTCTGAATGTAAAGTAAGATAGCAAACATAACTTCAGATGAATGCTGCAAGAAATAAATGAGATGTGGACATGTTATGTTGGGTCAAAATAAACTGTTCAAAGGTAAAGTTGTATGTATGTGTATATGTTTGTGTCCATTTGTATTTCAAACAAGCATACACATATATGTATAAAGACAGAAACTCATATATAATCTCATATTTGAAAGGAAACTTAAGAGAATGTTGAAAATGATTAAAATGAATAGAATGAATATAAAATTTAATATAATAAATTCTTAATGTAAAATGTAAATATGGAGAAATTTAGACACAAAGATTTAAAGTAAATGGTACACATAAATTAAAATGAATTCCTTTTCTTATAGTAATGTCTCAAAAGCACAAAATATGAAGCCCATTGACACTTTGGCAAGAAGAAATTCTCTGCCAGCCAGAGAGGTTGAATATCTGCAAAATGATTATATGACTCTTCCACTTAAGGGGGGAATAATTTGCAAAATGCCTTTACCCAGGGCAGGATAAATTAATGAAATGAGACACTTTACTTTAATTTCCTAAAAAATTCCTTTGCATTGTGGTTTGATTCCCAGTCAGGGCACATGCCTGGGTTGCAGGCCAGTTCCCAGCAGGGGCCAGTTCCCAGCAGGGGATGCACAAGAAGCAACCCTACATTGATGTTTCTCTTCCTCTCTCTTTCCCTTCCCCTCTAAAGATAAATAAATAAAATAAAATAAAATAAAAATTCCTTTGCATAAATGTCTGTTTTCAATTATTAATGCTAATGTAAAATTATCACACCGATGACTTATAAACAAACACATTAAAGCTCTTATATTCCTGAGGTCTCATGGGGCTAAAGTCAAGATGTTTGCAGGGCTAACTTTCTTCTGGAGGCTACAGGGAAGAATCTTTTTACTTTTCTGTTCCAAGCTTAGATCATAGCGCAAAAAACATCTAATGCATTTCTTACAAGTAACAAATATTTCATAGTGGGGGACTAAATGACAGCTCTTGTGATATGAGGTTGAAATTCCAAATTGTTTTGGCCAAAGTGTCATGCATCCCAGTGTGTAACACTCAAGGTTTAATCAAAGGAACTTAGTACTCCCCCTTGTTGAAAAGAAAAATAGCAATTTTCTGTGGACATAAGGGGCCAAGTCCCTAGCAAAATTTAATATTTGGGGATTTTAGTTTTCTGATCCATACTGGAGTCTTGGTCTTAAACTTGGAAATATTTAAATGCAGGTTTGAATAAAGTGCTGAGAGGTTAGTCTTATGGAACCCACAAGCTTTATGAGGAGGAAGTAGTAAAAATAGGATTCACTGAACTTCCAAGCTGGTCTTTTGGGAATGTAAAATCTCCAGGAAAATGGTCCCTTCTGTCTAGATCCACAGGGAAATCATGCAACTAGAGGTTGGAATAACAAGATAGAAATGTACCTAATGAGCAGACATAGGGAGCTGTAAATAGCTCTTCATCTGCAGTCACTCAGCATGTGTGACCTTGGGCTGGATGGGACCTGGTTGTTGCTTTTGGACCCTAAGTTTGTGTAGGAAACCAATGCTTGCCTCCTTCCTGCTGTCTTGTCTGGACAGAGAGCTTCAGCCTCCGTTTTCATCTATCCAGAGGCTGGACTTTCTTCACCAGGAGTCCATCCTCTCAGAGCTCCGGATCAGGTGAGGCCAAGGGTGCAGCAGGTGCTTCAGGAAAGGGTCAGAGAGAGCCATAGCCAAGCCCATTCACCTGAGGTCTTTTGACAGCCATCAGCCTATGGTTGCTTGCCTGATTAACTAGTTCATGATTTGTTTGTGATGCTAAAAGGAGAAGTGAGCTTTGAAGTCAGCAACACATGGGTCATTGCTGACAACTGACTGATGAAAGCCCAACTGAGGTGACAGTGAGAGGCATAAAGTATTTCAACTGAAAGTAGAACATGTGCAATACATTTTGCCACTCAACAGAGTAGGAAAATAAAGTACTAGGTGTGGAGAGCTGTCCGGTAAAGTGAGGGCAGTTTTCCTTTATTTTTATAATGGGCACACTCAAGTCTCTTTCCATATTGATAAGACAGATCCATATTCAATATTTGTCTTGTAAATTACCAATATTACCTTGGAACAATGGTCATAAGATGTACATTCCCCAGTATCTTCTTTCACTCTGGGTATTAGGTTAGCAGGAAAAATAACGTATCTCATAAGTAAAAAGAGGTGGGCTAAAAACCTTAACTTTGCCATTACTTCATTACCTGTGACCTGAATACATTTGTAGGTTAGTTCTTAAATTGTTTCCTCTATTGTAAATTGTCTGCAACTTCCAGACATTTTCAGAGTGGGGTCAGTATGCTTTGATTGTTTTATTGCATTCTTCTAAACAAGGAATTGGAGAGGATATTTTCCCACCAACGTTGTTGTCATTGAGTACTTTTATGTACATATATGTGGAGAATTGTATTCATTAATTGTGGGGGCTCAAATCTATCACTCGGCCCCAATATTCTCTCCATTGCTTTTTTATTGTTTACTTTTCTCACTGAAAAAAAATACAGCTGTTACTTTTATATTCTTCACTTGTGAATCTTTGCTAT
>NW_028073861.1:0-2328 GCF_014824575.4 Sturnira hondurensis | reverse complement strand
CTGAAAACAAATGAAAATGAACTCACAACAACCCAAAACTTATGGGACACAGTGAAGGCAGTTCTGAGAGGGAAGTTCATAGCAATACAGGCTGACCTAAAGAAGATAGAAACATTTCAAACAAACAACCTAACCCGACACCTCCAAGAACTCGAGGAACAACAACAAAGACAGCCCAGAGCAAGTAGAAGGAAAGAAATAACTAAGATCAGAGCAGAATTAAACGACATGGAGACTAAAAGCACAATTTTAAGGATCAATGAATCCAAGAGTTGGTTTTTTGAAAAGATAAATAAAATAGACAAACCTTTAAGTAGGCTCATCAAGAAAAAAAGAGAGAAGGCCCAAATAAACACAATCAGAAATGAAAGAGGAGAGATTACAACTGATACCACAGAAATAGAAGAGATGGTAAGGAGTTACTATGCAGAGCTGTATGCCAAGAAATTTGAAAACCTAGGTGAAATGGAAAAATTTCTAGAAAAATATAATCTTCCAAAGCTCAAGGACAAAGAAGCAGAAAACCTGAACAGGTCAATAACAGCAGATGAAATTGAAGATGTAATAAAAAAACTCCCATCACACAAAAGCCCCGGACCAGATGGTTTCCCAGCAGAATTCTACAAAGCTTTTAAGGAAGAGCTAACCCCTATTCTTCACAGACTATTCCAAAAAATCCAAATGGAGGGAAAACTCCCCATCTCTTTTTATGAAGCCAGCATCATCCTAATTCCAAAGCCAGATAGAGACACAACAAAGAAAGAAAACTACAGGCCAATATTGCTGATGAACATAGATGCTAAAATCCTCAATAAAATATTGGCAAATCGCATCCAACAATACATCCAAAGGATCATACACCACGACCAAGTGGGATTCATCCCAGGGATGCAAGGATTGTTCAATATTTGCAAATCAGTAAATGTAATACATCACATAAACAAAAGCAAACACAAAAACCACATGATCATATCAATAGATGTGGAAAAAGCTTTTGATAAGGCACAACACCCATTTATGATAAAGGTACTCATAAAAATGGGACCAGAAGGAGCATTCCTCAATATAATAAAGGCCATATATGAAAGACCTACAGCCAACATCATACTCAATGGGCAAAAACTAAAAGCTTTCCCAGTAAGATCAGGAACAAGACAAGGTTGCCCATTTTTACTACTTCTACTCAATGTAGTATTGGAAGTTCTAGCCACAATCATCAGACAAGGAAAGGAAATAAAAGGCATCCAAATCGGAAAGGAGGAAACAAAACTGGCATTGTTTGCAGATGACATTATAGTGTACATGGAAAATCCGATAGCCTCTACCAAGAAACTACTGGAACTAATAAATGAATTTGGCAAGACAGCAGGATACAAAGTCAATATCCAGAAATCAAAGGCATTTTTGTATATCAACAATGAAACAGCAGAAGCAGAAATCAAGAAAAAACTTCCATTCGATATAGCAAAAACAAAAACAAAATATCTGGAAATAAACCTAACCAAGGAGGTAAAAGACCTGTATGCAAAAAACTACACAACACTGAAGAAAGAAATCAAGGAAGACACAAACAAATGAAAACATATACCGTGTTCATGGATTGGAAGAATTAACATCATCAAAATGTCCATATTACCCAAAGCAATTTACAGATTCAATGCAATACCTATTAAAGTAGCAATGGCATACTTCTCAGACATAGAAGAAACACTTCAAAAATGTATATGATACATAAATGATCCCGAATAGCAACTGCAATTTTGAGAAAGAAAAACAAAGTAGGAGGGATTACAATATCTGATATCAAACTGTATTACAGGGCCACTGTAATCAAAACAGCCTGGTCCTGGCATAAAAACAGGCACATAGACCAATGGAATAGAACAGGATCCAGAAGTAAACCCAATCCTCTACAATCAACTAATATGTGACAAAGAGGGCAGTAACATAAAATGAAGTAAAGACAGCATCTTCAACAAATGGTGTTGGGACAGCTGGACAGCTACATGCAAAAAAGTGAAACTCGAGCACCAACTTACACCATACACCAAAATAAATTCAAGGTGGATAAAAGACTTATATATAAGCCTTGAAACCATTAAAGCCCTAGGAGAAAACATTGGCAGGAATATCTCGGATATTCCTCGCAGCAATATTTTTACTGATATGTCCCCTAGAGCAAGGGACATAAAGGAAAGAATAAACAAATGGGATCTCATCAAAATTAAAAGCTTCTGCCTGGCTAAGGAAAACAGTATCAAGATACAAAGAGAAGCAACAGTTTGGGGAAATATATTTGCCAGTGATACCTCAGACAATGGTTTAATC
>NW_028073860.1:0-611 GCF_014824575.4 Sturnira hondurensis | reverse complement strand
CCCTGGGGACGAGCCAAGGAAGAGGGAGAAACACAGAAAATACAAAAAAAAAATTACCAATAGAGACCGAATTAACTGTAAAAGACTATTTTAAACTGAAGAAAACTATTTTATTACATATGATGTATAGTATCTTACTTAAGAACATGGATTTCAGAGTCAGACCTCCTGCTGCAAATTATTGTTCTGCCACTTACTCCTTTGAGGCTTGGGACAAGATGTTGCTCTGTCAAAGCCTCAATTTTCTCATCTAAAAACTGAGAACAACTTTAACAGCACAAAAGAGTTTGTGAAGGTTAAATGAGATAATGGGACCAGAATGTTTATAGTACATTACCTGCCACAAAGAATGTTTTAATTATCATGAGTTATAAATATTATGAGAAGTAATAAAATATAATAAGATACCTATTTTCTGAAAGTGTTTAAAATTATAAGTAAAAGACAATTTCTAACTTTCTTTGCCTCATTGTTTGAAGAAATTTTTTTCCAGGAGTGTTTCTAAAGTGGCCATTTATTTTCCTTTTTGTCTTGTAACGTTTAAAATCTTGTCCTGAGATTAGGAAATTTCCCACATTACAAGTCTTGTAAAAGAACAAATCCATCTCCCA
>NW_028073859.1:0-505 GCF_014824575.4 Sturnira hondurensis | reverse complement strand
ACAGCTCTAAAGCAAGATAATTCAAATAGCAAGGTGATGCCTTAGGGTCAGAATATTATCTATGAGACAGACTTGAGTCTTACTACTGAGTACACTAAAGGCCGCGTAAATGAACACCGGTGAGCAAAGGGTGCTGGGCAGTTTACTGTCCCCGTGGAAGAAAATAAAAAACCCTTACTTCACAGCATTAACAAAAAAAAAGGGTCTTAAAGAGCTAAATGTTAAAAAAAAATATGAGTTATAGAATACAAAATATTTTAAACAAAATATTTTAAACAAATTATTTAAAATATTGTTTAAATATTGTTTAAATATTGTTTAAATATTGTTTAAATATTTTAAACAAATATTTTAAACAAAATATTTTAAACCTTGAGGTGATTGTGGCATGCTTTCATGGGGCCCAGACCAAGAAGACTTAACAAGAAGATAGATTTGACTATTAAAAATAAATTATTGTGACAAAAACACCCTAAATCGAATTTAAAGTCAGGAGACGAGATAA
>NW_028073858.1:0-860 GCF_014824575.4 Sturnira hondurensis | reverse complement strand
TGGATGTTGGAACGTTTCAAGATGTCCTGGAGGTTCCTAAGCCTCTCCTCATGTTTTTTTTAATTCTTGTAACTTCACTTTTTCCTATTTGGTCATTTCTTCCTTCCGTCTGGTCCATTCCCTTGATTTGAGTCCTAGTTTCCTTTCCATCACTATTGGTTTCCTGTGCATCTCCCTTCACTTTAATTAGTGTAGCCTTCATATGTTCCTCTAATTTGTGACTAAAATCAACCAGTTCTGTGAGCATCCTGATCACCAGTGTCTTGAATTGTGCATCTGAGAGGTTCACTATTTCTTTTTCGCTTAGAGTTATCGGCTCTGAGGCTTTGAGTTCTTCTTGAGCCATATTTTGGACTGTTCGTGCCTGTTACGTATGAGGAGCAGAGCCCTAGGTGTTCACCAGGGCCGGGCCACTCAGTTGCTGGGTTGTGACGCTGTATGTGGGGGCGGGGCCAAAGGAAAGCAATGGTGGGTGGGCACCCTTTGCTGCCCGCCTCCCCCACCCCTGCCACCACTGCGGCTGCATGATTTGTCCCATTGCACTTGAATGTGTGACTGGATTAGTCCCAGCGGCTGGACTTGCCGCTGAGGCCTGTGAGCACTGCTCCCTTCCCTGCTCGTTTATCCGCGTGCGAATGTGTGACTGCAGCCAGCCTTCACTGGGTCCGCTCGACGGGGGGCTGCCTGGGTGCCTGGGTCAGGGGATCTTTCCTTTCTGCCCCCACTCTGCTGCTGGCTCCGCCCCTCTTAGTGCTCTGGTTGAAAGGTTCGTTGTTGTCGGACTTCCGTATAGTTCAATTTTCTGTTTTTTGGCTGTGTCTTTGTTCTCCAAACCTTTGTTGTATTCAAACTTGGTTGTG
>NW_028073857.1:0-769 GCF_014824575.4 Sturnira hondurensis | reverse complement strand
TTTTCCCCAATTATATTCCTCACATAGTGGTTTATAGACCCTTTAAAATATTGTTTAAAAACAGAAGAAAAATAAATGAACACAAACTATTTCCTTTCCTTCTCCCCCAAAACACAGGGAATTATCTTTTGGGTATATTCTAATATTTTTCTATGTATTGTATTTCTATATTTCTATAAGTTTTTTTAATTTAAATATGAGGTATACATATATTTTAGGTTTAATTTTTCAATTCGGACTCAAAGGCTATTGAGATTAGAAGGAACTGACAAGGTGATCTCATTCTGAATGTTTCATTTTACTAATTGGGAAACTGAGAATTTACAAGTGTCATGTACCTAAGAGCACATGGGGCCAGAGCCCTGGCTGGTGTAGCTCAGCAGATTGAGTATGGGCCTATGAAGCAACGGGTTGCTGGTTCGATTCCTGGTCACAGCACATTACTAGATTTCAGGCCAGGTCCCCAGTAGGGGGTGTGTGAAAGGCAATCACACATTAATGTTTCTCGCCCTCCCTTTCTCCTTCCCTTCCCCTCTCTCTGAAAACAAATAAATACAATCTTAAAAAAAAAAACGTGTGGGGCCAGAGTTTGGATTCTGATGCCTTTCTCTGTCTAAAACCAAATCCTGCTTTGAAATCAAAACAAACTTATAAAACCCCCAAATTGTTTGTATTATTTATTTTGGCTTCTTTTAACTTCAGCTGTGGCATAATGCAATTAAAGAAATAACATTAATTACCATACATAAATAGAAGTCTAATATTTTTG
>NW_028073856.1:0-1152 GCF_014824575.4 Sturnira hondurensis | reverse complement strand
GCAGGTAACACAGTTCTTTCCGCTGCAGTGCCCGCTAAGGATACTTCTACACAAGCGGTAGAGACTTATCGGTGGAAACTCGATTCCTAGGAATTGTCCCTATTGCTCAGGAATGAAGAAAGGGGGAAACGCTTCACTCTGCAGAAAACACAGTACCTTGCTCAGCAGTGCCTGCAGAGGATACTTCTTCCCAAGGGGTAGATAGAGACTTATCGGGGGAAACGCGCTTCCTAAAAAATGTCGCTATTGCCCAGGAATGAAGAAACGGCAAATGCTTCACTCTACCGATAACACAGTACCTTCAGCAGCAATGCCACCAAAGGATACTTCTACACAAGACGTAGAGACTTATCGGGGGAATCCCCCTTCCAAAGAAATGTCCCTATTGCCCAGGAAAAATAAAACAGCCAAACTTCACTCTGCAGGTAACACAGTACTTTCCGCTCAGTGCCCGCAAAGGATACTTCTACACAAGTTGTAGAGTCTTATCGGTGGAAACGTCCCTCCTAGGAATCGTCCCTATTGCTCAGGAACGAAGAAAGGGGGAAACGCTTCACTCTGCAGAAAACACAGTACCTTCTACAGCAGCGCCTGCAGAGGACACTTTTACACAATGGTTAGAGACTTATCGGGGAAACCCGCTTCCTACGAAATGTCCGTATTGCCCAGGAATGAAGAAAGCACAAACGCTTCACTAAGCAGATGACACAGTACCTTCTGCAGCAGGGTCAGCAAAAAATCCATCTACACAAAGGGCAGAGAATTATGGGGTGAGACCCGCCTGATAAGAAATATCCCCATTGCCGAGGAACGAAGTAACAGCGAAACGCTTCAAGCTGCAGATAACACAGTACTTTCCCCAGCAGTGCCAGCAAAGGATCCATCTACACAAGGGGTAGAGACTTATCGGGGGAAACCGGCTTCCTACGAAATGTCCCTATTGCCCAGCAACGAAGAAAAGGCAAACGCTTTATTCTGCAGATAACACAGTACCTTCCGCAGAAGTGCCAGCGAAGGATCCATTTACACAAGAGGCAGAGACTTATGGGGGGAAAACCGCTTCCTACGAAATTTCCCTATTGCCGAGGAACGAAGTAACCGTGAAACGCTTCAAGCTGCAGATAACAGAGTACCTTCCACAGCAGTGACAGA
>NW_028073855.1:0-2973 GCF_014824575.4 Sturnira hondurensis | reverse complement strand
CTGAGTCTTTGCAGAAGTCCCAGGAGGGCTTCACAGCACAGTTGGCTGATGGTTTCAATGATGCCATCAGCCAGTAAAAGGCACAAGTATAGCATGCTGCGGATACGAGCCCATACTGGTCTGAGGTGAGAGAAAGATAGTCCCGGAGCCCTGAAATGACAGAGGTGGGTTCATGGTCAAGACTCAAATCTACGGCCTCAAGGTTTTCACATGGCCGATCCCACATTAATCTGTACCTCCAAACCTACTACATGAGTTTCTGGATGGTAGAAGACCAGGCCTCCCATAGGTTAAATCAAAGAGAAGGACAATCTTTCTTCTTCTATTTTGATCATTTCAATTGTTTCCCTAAATGTAACACGTATTCTGATGAGGAGAAGGTGAACTAGCCTTGATCTTCTTCAAGTGTGCTCAGCATCATACAGAGAGGTGTTTTTTCGTAAGGAAAGAAACCTTGGATGCATTAACATATTTGACATGATTGCCTGCATATTGACATTTACAGAGCATGGAAACCATTTTGAAAGGAAAATGTTGTATGATTCCCTTCAAAGTTTAACTTCAAAGACCATAGGAAATCCTTAGAATCTGAAAAGTTTAGTCACTGTGCCTTATTCGTCTCCGTGTTATGAAACAAAGATGGGAATTGCACAGAATGACTCAATATTTCAGTGTTGATAGATGCAGACATGAGGCCATTTTGCAGTGATTTCAGGAATGCTCCTAGACAAATTCTCCCTCTGTGCTAATAGTCTGTGGACAGTGTTGTGAGGTATGCCATTAACTGGGACGACAGATTGTTGGAAGGCCCCTGATGTCTAACCTGTCAGTACCAATTGTACCTTTTAAGCCTATGAGGAGTAATATCCACAAGCGCAAGGAGACCTTCCATGACAATTCCTGGAAAAGGGTGAAGTATAGCTCTACACACTGTCATTTAGAGGTGAAGTAAGTTGAGAGCTACACTGAGTATTCCTCAGAACCAGGGCCGAAAGGAGACCTGAGAGGACCAAGGACTAGGCTTAACTATGAGAATGGTTTAACAAGAGATCTCAGGGGATTTCATACTGAGGGAGAATCTTATGCATATAGGAATCTGGACTTCCACTTTTTCCAGCAGCTTCATAGGACAGGAGAATGACACTCCTCACACATTCCAACCAATATTAGAAAAAGGCTTCTATTCCACTTCACTGTCGAGCACGTGAACTTTTACACTTTGCTTCCTGTTTTGATTTTTCTACCAGTTCCACCTGTCAGCTGCAGTAGGCTTGTTCAGTGTCCTTGCCCTTCACCACCTGTCCACATCACCACTCTAGAAGGAACAGGGCATGATATAGCAAAATGGGGACCAAGTAAAGTGATAGGCGTTTCCTGCACACTTTCACCTCCCAGACAATTGAAAACCTTTGTGCAATGGGCAGATTAGTGGCTGTGTCCTCCTGTCATTCCATGTTAGGGTATAAGGACCATAATTTTCCAGAGTGACTCAGCCTCTCTCTTGTGAGAGGTGCTCATGATGACAACTGCTGTGATTTTAGCAAAAAATGTTGGTAAAAATGTTGTAAAATATGTTCACAATAACACGTATTTCTTAAAATAATTTCTCAAACAAATTTAAATGTTGTACTTCACTAATAAGAATGTGAAATAATTGGGAAAACGAATTAGAAATGTATGCACCAATATGTTACCAGTAGTAAGTATAGAAAATGAACTAATAGAATTGACTTCTCCTCTCCCTTTGCTAAGTAAATTTTTGGCGGTTTTGTACCAGGATCATATTTTTATAACAACAGATTTTAATGCTAAATAGTTTATGTATTACAGTTTAGTGTCTTTACATTTAATAATGTGACAATTATCTATATCTTTCTAAGTTTTCCCAGCACAATTTGATACCTTGAAATGGTCACATTATATGCTAAATTTCTTGATGGGCTTCATTTTACTTCACTCAACATTGAGTTGAATTTTCTCTTTGTGCAGAAATAACCACTCTAAGTAGCGCTTACAATCCCTTGAGAGAGAGACTGTATTTCTTTGGTTTTAACTAAAATCATTCAAAAGAACTTGCCCCCTCGGACAATCATTCTCCTTTTTTGAGCCTAGAATTTAACATAACCGTCCAAAGGAACTCAGGAATAGGCAATGGTTGTTTAATGGACCTGGCCTGGGAATGGAGAGTGTATGCCTCAGGCAGCACTTTAGTGTGCAGGATCATGCCTTCTTATAGAAAAGATTTCCCACCAAGGTCCGGGTGACTTTGAGAGTGTGTTCATGAAAGCTGGGAAGAGGGAAATGTAGAAAGCGCTTGGGGTAGAGGAAGCAAGAGGAGAGAGCATAGGCAGTGCTCTGCTTTGATTCCCTAGAAACATTACAGAAAAGAAGTGAGCCAAGGCAGGGCTGCCTTTATCTCACTGGCAAGTCAGTGACAGGCTGAAGGGGAAATCCAGGACGAGCTACCCCTGTGAGATGCACCCTGGTTGTAAGTCACCTATGGAACCTTGAGTTTAGGAGGAAGCAGAACATTCAGGCCCGCTAAGGAGGAGGTAGTGCTCTAGAGTGAGTCCACACTGGCTCCTTGTCTGGAACTTTTTTCTCGCTCTTCTGCTGGTGAAAGTTTTGTGGGGAGATTTCAGTAGAATAAAACTTTCAGGTGTGGTTTTCTTAAGCTGATGCATCAACATGAGCTTCTAGGGGAATTTCAGATTCCTCTTTGGTCTGTTTTATGATTTTACTCTTATCTTGGGTCTATGAGGCTTTTATCAGTTGTCCCTTGGTCCCCCAACTTTCTTGGTCCTTGGGATTAGGGGAGAGGAGAGGGAATTTCAGGGGAACAGGGTGAAGGGTTTGCAGGAACAAGTAGAAAGGACACATGGAAAACAACAATGGTCCTGTGGATCCTTCCCCTTTTCCCCGGAAATTCTTTCCCCTCTTCCCTCTGGACACTGTCAGCCTGTTCTGTATTTC
>NW_028073854.1:0-756 GCF_014824575.4 Sturnira hondurensis | reverse complement strand
ACATAAGTTTTCTAACTTTTTCTAAGTTAGCTGCCAACATTTAAGGGTGAAGAGATTTGCCCTGGCTGGTGCTACTCAGCTAGTTGGAGCGCTGTCCTGTAACAGGAATGTTGAGGGTTCAATTCCTGGTTGGGGCACATACCTGGGTTGAGGGTTCAATCCCTGACCTGGGCACGGGCGTGTGCGACTCTCAGTCCAGACACACACACAACCCTGGGTCCAGGTGTGTATGAGAGGCAACTGCTTGGTGCTTCTCTCTCACATCAGTTTCTCTCTCTCCCTCCCTCTCTCTAAAATCAATGGGGAAAAAAAGTCGAGAGACTTCACATTAAAAACAAATACTCAAACAGGACTTCTGGTTTCTCTGGAAAATGGAAATCCAGCATGCATTCCCACAGGACAGAGAGCCCAGGAGCAGAGTGGCTGCCACCCTCACCAGGCTGGGCCCCTCGGGTTTGCTGCGGGCCTCTCCCAGCCCCCTCTGCCCATTTGCACGTTGTCTGATGTCTCCAGGCCTGGGGGAGACCATGCATGTTCTATCTTACCAGTGCTTTATTATCTGGTGCTTGCATAGGGCCAGGCTCTGTCCGGAGAGCTTTCCAAAATTTCTCTCTATCTTTATGGACATCCTACGAGGCCAATACTGTAATGACCCTCATTACACATGTGCAGAAACTGAGGCAGAGGTTAAGTAAGTTGTCTGGGGACAGACCACCCAAAACATCAGGGTTGGGATTTGAACCCAGGCTGTTAGGC
>NW_028073853.1:0-646 GCF_014824575.4 Sturnira hondurensis | reverse complement strand
AATCGGAGTAACGGAAACTCACATCTTGGGGTGCAGACCCTGCCTGGATCAGCGTGGTGCTCCCCTGTGTTTCAGAACGGCACCCTGGCATCAGGCAAACACTTCCTACTGTGTTTCTATGATCAGCGATGGCCCCCCACTGGGGGAGGGCTCCAAGGAGACATTAGTGGTAGGGAAGAACTTGTGGAACAGAAAATATCGTCAACCCTATTATTGCCTTTTCTTCCACCGTATCTGATGAGTAAGGAAGACGTGAACTCCGGTCAGTATTCACCCAGGGTCTGTGTGACGCGCGGGGCCTGGCTGGGGTCACTTCATCATAGTGCTGTCGTCAAAGCTTTTGCTACATGTGAGTCCATTGCATCTCCAGGCTGCCTTTCTCTCACCCAGTGACCCCTTCAGAGGGAATTCTGTGCCCCCCATCACTGCCTCCTTTCTCCGAGTAAATGCTAAAAATATATGTCTTGACATTTTTTTTGAACTTCAGCTTTTTCAGCTCTAAATTCGAGATATTAATGTCTTTGTTAATGGTTTGTGAACTTAATATGCTGGGAAAAAATTCAGTCAATACTATTTACCTTCTTGCCTATCTTTTCTGTTTCCTGCCTCCCTCCCTTGTTCTCTTTGTTTCCCCCTTTCTTCGTTT